>NC_060910.1:11739847-11764847 GCF_014805685.1 Silurus meridionalis
AATGCTGGAAAAAACTATTTGTATTTATATCAAGAAAATCAATAGAAAAAAAGATATTTATAAATATGGATCGTAAATCATTTTAATATACTTCAGACATTAAGTAGACACATTTACACACATGTGCAGTACAAATAGTGTTTTCAGTGTGGATCGAGTAGCCACACCCACCAGTGTTTTGAATGTGCACGTTGGCTAACAAATGACAGTTGAAATGGTCTATAACTAATAAGATAATAATAATAATAATGATAATAATAATAATAATAATAATAACACCTTCTGACCAATCAGAATCAAGAATTCCACAGCACAGTGGTATAATGAAGCAATCCTAAACTCAATTAATGTCTCTTGGATGGCTTGTACTGATTAATGTTTTATAAATTGGTGTTTATGTCAAGTTTGACACAAAGTGAAAGTAATTTTTTGAATATAATTTTAACGTAGGCATTACTGAAATCTCAAGTAACCGAAAGCTTCAGTGATTTTAGTATATACAGTAGTAATGATTTGCCTCAGGAAAAGCACAAAGGTTAAAGTGTCTGTTACTTGTATAAACAGTCTTTTATCGTTGTCCCAGACAAATTTTCTAGGCCTGACCCGATCCACCCTAATTTGCTCGATCCATAAAAATGCGGCAACTAGCATCCTAGTGGGATTGCACTTTTGAGGAAAACATGTAGACCCCTGTGGCTCTTTAAAAAGCTGAAAACCATGAAAAGACAAGAGTGTATCCTTTGAGTGGCCTTACACCGAAATGGCAGTTTGTGGTAAAGACCATTCCTGGTATGGGTGATTTGGGTCAGGTAAAGCACAGCTTTGGGTTATCTTTCTGTGAGTTTGATGATCTCTGGTTCCCCCAAGTAACCTGTCTGAACATGAACGAGTCACAAGAATTCAATTGGAATTGTTCCTCTGGAGAAACCAGTTAAAGCACAAAGCACTACAACTGTAGGATCTCTTTCATTGTATGGGTCTTACTGGGATTTTATTAGAAACATATAAGCAACAAAAATGACCCTTGGGATTCTCTTTTATCCAAAAGTACATCTTCTGTGGTGCCAAACAGTAAACTGTCAGGTTGTGGTTAATCACAGCTTTGGTTTATCTGGTTTACATTTAGTTCAGATTTCCATTCTGGTTCTCACAAATTGGGCAAAAATAAATAAATAAATAAATAAAAAAGATACCATGTCAGAACCTGAAGAAGTTTTCCTTCTAGAGCCTGTTAACTTTGGCCCTACTTGCATTATATAAAAGATGAAAAAAGGTGGAAATCCCATTGATGTGACTCTTTATTTCTAATTTAACAGTTAACCTAATTTTTTGTTTTATTTTTAAGCTGTAAAACTTTGCCCGTCCCCACCTCAGACTTTCTGTGAGTAGACTTTCGGTCTAATAAACTTGAACAGGAGTAAACTGAGTAGCAAAGAAATAGATTCTCACCTACAGAAGATCTTGACGTTGTCAATAAATCACCTGCAGTCCAGTTTGGGGGGAAAAAAATCTGAAAAATAAGGTCCAGCTTCATGTCTCTCATTAGAGCTCACTGATATTACATTGTATTGCATATTTTATATTATTATTGATATTATTGCATTGCCTATAGCTTTAATAGCTGTATACAGTATTGAACTTGTGCTTGAACTATTGTGCTGAAAATTGGATTGTTTCTACAGTATGTTCTCATTGTACTCTATCTATCTATCCATCCATCCATCCATCCATCCATCCATCCATCCATCCAATAGAATAAAATCATAAATGAGAGCAACAATGGCAACTTTAATTTTAATATTACATATTTTAATATAATCGGCCCAAGGCCCTAGTTCAAGTTAGATTTTTGGCTCCTTATAGAAAAATGTTTGAGTACCTCTGCTCTGAGAACTCTACAACTGATCAGAAGTTTATTCCTTCATGTACCTTGAAAGTACACATCCCGGGAAGGTTCATCACACACAATGCGATCTCTAAGGAAAATGTCAAAGCTGGTTATGCCGAATTTTACGAACGAGCAAAAACAGATTAAAACACTCCTGGTGGTAAACAGCGAAGATTTAATTGAAATTAAATTAAAAATGATGAGTACCAGATCTATTGCATTATAGTAACAGTACAGTTTCAGGGTTATTCTACAAGGAAGGAGGAGGGCATGTAGTTGTATTTAAACACAAATGCACAATGAACATTCATCTACCACAGATTGCACACCAGATACTGTAGTAATGCAGTCTAACAACACAAGACCACCAAAAAAAAAAGGAATCCATTTGTTAGATTTTTTTTTCTTGTGACCAGGCCTTAATTTTCATACATGAAGTACAAAAGTCAACCCAGAGTGTTTCAGCATATCAGTCTACTCTATACAGATCTCTCAGGGCTTAATAATCAAATCATTTAATAATGCCATAGAAATTATGAAGAAAGAAAAAAAAAAAAAAGAAAAGAATGCCAAACATGTACAATGCACTGACACAGAAAGTCAGCTGTGTTAGACATGCAACAAGTAAACCAACTTGCTGAAAAAATGTACAATAATCAATCATAAAAAAAAGAACCATTATAATTGCATAAATACTTTGTACAGTTCATCTTGCTGTAAAGGAAAACAAACCACTTTAAAAATGACAGAATACAACATAAAAAAATGCATTTGATAAAACCATAATCATTAATAGTTTCTTTTTATACACGTAAAGGTGCGAAAATAAGCGATATAGCCGCGTGGCCTTCGAGTTTGGATGTTACGATTGCACACTAAATTTACTGTCATCATAATTTTCACCATAATGAGTGCAGAGTCGTCTGTATGGCAAACATAGGGGGAAGAAGATAAAGAAAAGACATGTGCACATGTAATAATTCTTTGCTGTAAAGTGATTTGTTTCTCTTTTAAAAAAGAAAAAAAAAGAAAATGTATAATATGTCTCCTCCTAATGATCAAAGCAGCACTTTTAATGCAGTATTGCCCACAGTACCACTGAAGAAATACAGCAAATATTAAAGAAAAAAAAAAATATAAAGTCTCATGTTACTGTTAAGAAAACATGGAAGAAAAAAAAACTGAACACTGAATTCTCCGGTAGTCTTCAAGACTGAGGCACACGAGTTATTTCTCAAACACGTTAAAGTGAATGGGATACTCGGAGCTCCTCTGGCGTATTTTAAAAAGAACAAGAAGAAGAAGAAACAAGAGAAGTCGTCGTCAGTGACGTCAATATTTAAAATGCTTGCATTAGTGTCAGAGAAATATTAAAGCTAGTTCATATCACATTAAGTATCGAACAAAAGACGACGTTAAACGTAAAATATCCTCCCGTAGGCCTCCGTTTCCCAAAAACACGATCGTGAAAGAGTATAGAGTTCCAGATGTGTATTTCATATAATCACATCATGATATGTTATGAAATTAGGATTTAAATAATCTGGGAATGATAAAGAAGGCATGTGTGGGATTCAAAAATAACAAAATGTCCTTTTGTTCGGAAATATGTTAAAAATATTTTTAAAGGCAATTTGGCAACAACAAAAAAAACAAAACACTATTTGAAAGGAACTGGCAACGACATTGATACTGTGGGCAACACATTGACATTAACACATTGTAAACAAAATTATTTGCATAACTAGACACGGTAATAATGCCAACCCACAAACATTTATTATTAACATTCATAGTCCCCGATATTCTACCCGCCGGGATGCTGTGCCTCGTGACACCGACTACACACGACTGCTTTCTTTTTTTGTCTTTTTCTTTTTTTTGTAGTAGTAGTAGGTTTAAAGTCAGGAGTGGTATGTTATAATGCTATGTTACAGGCAAAATGTTTTCTTTCTCTTTTAATAATGACTTTTCAGTTGTAGTTAAAAAGGCCATTTCGCTATTTACAA
Source organism: Silurus meridionalis (assembly GCF_014805685.1). Lineage (NCBI taxonomy): Eukaryota > Metazoa > Chordata > Actinopteri > Siluriformes > Siluridae > Silurus > Silurus meridionalis. Next base: position 11,743,745 of record NC_060910.1, read on the forward strand.
TATTAACAAACTTCGTCTTGTTTTTTTTTTTGTTCCTAAAATCTGAAATGTATAGCAGTTTATGGAAAATGCTAACCTTTGACCAAAAAAAACCCCAAAACAATACAAATCAAAACAAAAAAACCCCAGAATGACTAGCGGTGACCTGGAACATTAGGGATTAGATTTTCTTGTCTGTAAGTCTGTGGTTTGTAATAATGTAATGAAGTGATGTAGAGAAAGGTACGGGGATCAGTGCGTCAGAGTTATTCGAGTGATCGGGGACGGTTTTAGTTTTTGGACCCGTCCTCCGAAGCCCGCTCATGCTGCAGGTTGTAGTAACAGTTCTGACACACACGAACGGGAGAGGATATCTTCAACCTCTTGATCTCAGACTGGAAGCGGCTGCACCTACAGTACAAGAGTGTAGGATGGAGTCGTTAAATGACATTCTGGACCTGTCTGCATGCACACTACATCCACTGTTAATGCTGCTGAACAAATTATAAGTAATATCAATATTACAGGTTTTTGAGCTCTCTCTCTCTCTCTCTCTCTCTCTCTCTCTCTCTCTCTCTCTCTCTCTCTCTCTCTCTCTCTCTCTCTCTCTCTCTCTCTCTCTCTCTCTCTATATATATATATATATATATATATATATATATATATATATATATATATATATATATATATATATATACGCATGAATGCTTACCTGGTAAATGTACACTTAATAGCTCTTTTCCCATTTCCTACTCTGCTTTAGTGTAAGTGTTTATAAACAGCAAAAATACTGCTTCATTTAATACACTTGTAAAAGTACCACATCCACACAACCATGTCACTGTTTTGCTGCGCCAACAATCCGCCAGCAACATTATATCTAGTCCCCAAAATGCATTTCTGAGTGAACTGAACAAACTGCATAGCTGGATCGGAGTCAGTATTTGTGTGTGGTAAAAAATATACATAATAATCTATATTAATAATAATCTGGTTCTGGCTACAATTAGATTTTTCTGTATACAACATACAACGGGTTAAGGCAGGAAAAAATACATTTTGATGCGATGGTTCATTTTTAGGGGAAAAACCACATTTTAAAATGATACAACTTCACTGTAATTCCCAGAGAGAGAAAGAAAGAAAGAAAGAAAGAAAGAGAGAGAGAGAGAGAGAGAGAGAGAGAGAGAGAGAGAGAGAGAGAGAGAGAGAGAGAGAGAGAGAGTTGACCATGTAAAGGATTCTATCTCAGATCTACAATTTTTGTACATTTAAATGTACTTTCTACTGATTCACCTTATTAAAAATATCATTTGTATACAGTCAGTAGTATATAAAGAATATACTACTACTACTACTACTACTACTAAATGCTGACTTGATATCAATCCATTATTTGTTTCTACATTTCCTCAAGGTATTACAAAACAAACAGATCATACTTCTGGCAGAAGAGCTGGCCGCAGTTTCTGCAGTGGTGGCGTCTCTCGGTGAGTGAGAAGCGCACAGCACACGCTGAACAGCCCTCCACCTGTTCATCCTTCACCCAGTGATCAGCTGCCGAGCGTCCCGGCTGTTCACTCACCGACCAGCTGAAAACGCGGCCGCGCCCATCGCCCACCACTACCTTACTGTGGTCCCTGAGGATAGCACAAAAAAAAAAAAGAAACAAGGGCACTCGTACTAAATTCACACACATTTTGGTTGTAAAGGATGAAGAATAATATCAAGTGGTGAATATTCAAATAAAAATCTCTATAGCGCTTTTCACAATAAACCTAGTCTCAAAACAGTTTTACAGAATGTACAGATTATAGAATTATAGAAAAATTACGAGTGAATGATGTGTATTTATCTTCGATGAGCAGCCTGGGGCGACTGTGGTGAGGAAAAAAAATCCAGTAGATGGTGTTAGGAAGAAACCTTGAGAGAAACCAGTCTCAAAAAGTGAACCCATCTTCATTTGGGTGACACCAAGAGTGTGATTAAAAATCATTAAAACATTACAAACACCGGAGAGTAAGAAACATCATAAACACCGGAGTGTGTGATTCTGGGTAATGACCTTTCTGCAGTCTTATACAGCCAGTTGACGGCGTGGAACCAGCAGCTTCTGAGCAATAAATTAGCTCAACATCTGAGACCATTATAGATTCAATACGAACTCATTCATACCAGAGACTTTAAATGTTCAATGATGGAATAACAGCATATGTAGAATGTTATTGATTATGTAGAATGTATTTTTAATGATTTTTTTTTTTATCAATAACATTTATTATTTATAATAAGTCAAGGTGACTGAACTGGTGTTGCGAGTTGAAGGGAGGCACACAAATGTAAAGGATGCCTTCGCATGCAGCAGCATTACAATTTCCCCTCGGTGTTCCAGCATGGCAATGCCCCCTGTGCCTCATGAAGATATAGATTACATGGGTTAAAGTGGAAGATCTTGAGTGGCCTGCTATAGATCTCTGACCTCAACCATACTGAACATCTTTGAGATCAATTGGAATGCTGACTCCACCCCAGACCTCCTCACCTCACCTACCTGACCTTACTAATACCCTTGTGGCTGAATGAACACAAATCTCTGGAATCACACTCCAAAACGTGGTGAAAGATCTTCACAGGAAAGTGCAGATTATTATAACAGCAAATGGGGACTAAAATGTGGACTGTGTAATATAGTGTGTGTGTGTGTAGATCACATTGTGAAACAAACATCATACTTTGAGATGGTGAGGGCTGTGATTTCAGCTGGTTGAGCATTGTCCTTGCGGTCAAAAGCTGTGTGCATGGTGAGTTTACTCCGGAACACCAGCTGTCTCTCCCATCTGTAGCCTGCACAGGGGGAAAAAAACACAAACAGTAAAAGAGCTCAGCTATGAGATCTGCCAGCCTCACACCCACAACCATGACGGGTGAGGCATGCTACCTCCAGAAAGAATGATTCAGTGAGCATGAAGAATGCTGTGTACTCCTCTTACTCCATAAAAATCTGGAAATAGCTGGATAAAAATCTAATGCATTAAAAAACATGTTTTATTTAAATCAAGCCATAAGTGAAACTGATAGTGGGAATGATATATGCTACTGGACTTAATTAGCTCATATGAAGCAGACTGACACTGTACATTTTACTGCGTTTGAATAACAAAATTGACAAGTGCGGTAAACAAGTGCGAGGTAAACAAGTGTGATACCCGTAATCACACTGAAGGTTCAGTGCAGAGGATGAAAAATGCTGACGTATGCTTTTAACATGGTGTATATTTTCTTACCTGCTCTGAGTTTGTTGTAAGGCCGTGGCTCCACATTGTTAGGCTGCGGGGGCTGTGGCACGGATTGGTGGTTGGTTTGGGGGTTACTGGGTGGGTTGGCAGGCCTGGCTTGACCCTCTGAGTAGTTTACAAACACAAACCCCTCCTTCTCATCGATGCTGAGCGAATCGGACCAACGACCCGAGTCCTCCAAGCTGGTGCGTGGAGGCTTGGGCCTATGAGAGCCACTCCCAGGCTGACTGTTTGGTGCCTGTGTTTTACACTCCTGACCCCTGCTGGCCTCCTCGGCCTCTGATTCGCTGCTGTCCTCGTCTGCAGGTTCACGCCCATCTGGAGGACACACAAATGAGTAATAAAGTAAAGCGAACTGAAGCTGGTGATCAGAGAAGGGAATTATGCAGCAGCATGATTAATTGCAACATTTTAGGGTGGGTGAGAAACTTCACCATGGAACATCTTAACATAAATATAACTGAAAATTAACTTTTTGTGCAGCATTTTCATTTTCGTATGATATGTAAATTAGACGCCATACTCTCGCCAGCAGTCATCCAAGTTCAGTTGCCTCGGTGTTAGAGCACATATTTCTTTCGGTGTTTAAAAGCCCAATTTTAGCTCGTCTCTTCTTTTTTTTTTATTGCCGTCACCGAACAATGAAATGTATACTGTACATATATACAGTATACATATATACTATACAGTTTATACATTACAGTACTGTAAATTACTCTGTTTTGCTAAATTATTTACTGTAATTTGTTAAATTATTAACAATTTACAGTGTACTACCTCATACTGATTACCATTCTTTAGGACTCCTTGGTAGGCTAGTCCATATCTCGATTTAGGATATTTTCAAGTTACGATGGAGTCATCAGTACGCATCTCCATCGTAATTCAGGGACTACCTGTATATAGATTTACATATCTGACATTACAGGAAAAGTTAAAAAAATTGAATTATTCCTTCGAAAAAACCAACGCCTACATTTTAACATTTTAAACAGCGTTTTAAAATGTTATAAATTCTGATACTGGTGAAATCTTTTGCTAATTTATTTTTAGTTATCAATATTACACTCTCATGTCCCCTGTCCCATGTCCAATGTCATCCCAGCCTTATTACAATCTACCACAGTGTATTGGTGTGTCGTTAGTGTGTACCAATTTTCTCCTCTGCACAGCAGTCTGGAGCATCTGGAGGCTCGACTGGTTCGGGTGCAGGGGTTTCTGGGACTTGCAGGAATTCCATTCTCCAGAACTACGAAGACAAACAGGTTTTAGGACATTTTTTATTATTTTTACTATCCAATCTCGAGAGATACACATGAATGGAGCTATGTGAAAGAAGAACAGCGATGCACTTAATTATGAAATGACAGGAAATGTTTACCCTGACGACACCATCCGAGTGTCCTGTGATGATGACATTCTGTGTGTCCCATTCGTTCATCTCAGACACACAGCAGCACAGGATCTGCTGGCTGCGCCCGGTGAACGTGTTGGCACTAGCGATGGGGTTGCCATTAATGCTCCATACATGGATGTAAGTTCCAGCACAGGACACTATATCTCCCTGTGTAATAAAGGTTTAAAATTGTAGATAGTTTACAGGTTTATACACAGCTATATTCATTGTCATCAGTCCCCATTTATAATACAGGTTGTGTAGAACGGTGTGAGATGTGATTAGTGTATTTGTGTTTGATTAGAGATTTGATCTTATATATAGTCGGCTCCTAATATACTGTTTGAAAAGTGCTAAACTTACAGTGAGTTCATTTATACAGAGTGCAGACACTGGAGCACGGTGACCTCTCAGCTGTGTGACGAACGACAGTTTATTCAGGTCCCAGATGATGCAGGTTCGGTCCCTTGAGCCGCTCACGACGATGTGATAGGCAGATGATGCTGTCAAACACGTCACTGCATCTGTGTGTCCCAGCAGAGCCTGGAATACACAAGGCTCCGTCATTTCACCGTATATACACACTGCAGCATTATAACGTTTCTTCTCTGAAACTAAGGAACACTGACCAGGCATAATATTAAAACATTTTGTCCTCAAAGTTGATGTGTGTTAGAAAAATGTGTGTTAAAAAATGGGCGAGTGTAAGGATTTGAGTTTGATGAGGGGCCAATTTGTGATGTCTAGACGACTGGGTCAGAGCATCTCCAAAACCGCAGCTCTTGTGGGCTGTTTCTGGTCTGCAGTGGTCAGTATATATCAAAAGCGGTCCAAGGAAGGAACATTGGTAAACCGCGACAGGGTCATGAGCGGTTGAGGCTCATAAAATATATGTTGTTTGTTTATAAAGAATATATTTAATAAGATATAATCATTTTGTTTCATATTGTTAGACATTTCATTTTCTGAACACTTTTTACCTTGTTTCCATTAGTTTCACAACAACCCAAACATCAATGGAATCAAGACAACAAATCATTGTAATTAACAACTGTAAAAAAATAAAAAATAAAAGTAATAATTATTATAATTGTAACAATGTTTTCCTTCACCTGTTTGAGTGTGAGGGTCTTAGCCTTTTCTTTTGAAGGACTCGTCTCCCAGACGCAGATGGCTGTGCTTGTGCCACCAGTAATCACCAGTTTGGGGTTTGGACAGATCGCACATAAGATCTGAGCCCACTCGGACAGACACTCGTACACAATCACAGCCTACAAAAACCCAAGTAAATTAGTTACACAACAGATTAAAAGAGAAGTCAACAGCAACATAAGCTGTTCATTCTATGAGTAAATAAACTTAAATAAGATATGGACACTAGGGGGCAGTGTTATCTCGAGTCAAATGCAGATGGCAATTTCTGAATTATAAACATTTTTATTTGGAAGCCAATAGTAACGGCTCAACACAAGCAACACAGTCATGTAAAGGCAATATTAGATTTGTGGCCTGGAAATAAGTGTGTGTCTGATCAGGTATATGAACTTAGAGAAATGGCTTTAGTCATGCTAGTGTTTAATAATTTTCTTGTTGTACAGGAGTGGCATTTCCTGTTCAGCAGGAACAAGTTTCAATTTCTCGAATTTGAGGGGAAGGCAGTAACTGACAAATATTTGGGCTGCATCCCAAATCAAAGTGTAATAGTACACCATTTGGTGCTGTCACTACTGAGGGTGTTTGGGATAAAGCCCTATAATTGTTGACTTTATAACAGGAGCAAACATTAAATCTACCCATGTCACTCTTTACGAAATAAAATCTGTGTTTACAAACTGCAGTGGTAAAGTTATTAGTGGTAAAGTCTTCATATTATTGCCAGTTCACCCCATGCCACCCCATGCTGTGCCTCCGTAAGTTTGAAGCTTCTCCCAATGACCATTTTTCTCCAACACAAAAATTTTAATCTGTATTTTCTGTTCTCTGCGCACTACAAAGAAAAAAAGTTGCTGACCTTGTCAGATTCATAGTTGGCCAGCCGGCAGCTGAGGTCTGCATAACCCCAAGCAAATGTCTTATTCCAGGCAGGAGGAACCAGCACTTTGTTCTGCTCCACTGCCAGAATGCCCTTATCAGTGCATACTATCTGACCCACAGGCTCTTTCAGCTCTGTAACACACATGAATGCACACACAAATGCACAAACAGGCACAAAAAATATTTTTAGATAAACGTAATTAAAATGCATAAAAAAAAAAAAGAAAAAAGAGGAGAGGAAAATTTATGCTGTGTTGTTGGACTAATACTGTATATGTTAAAGTTTCTCTTCACTTTCTCCGTTGTAATTTTCTAATCATCTCTCATTCAAATCATTATATTGTTTCATGGACATTGATTGGTGGTTGAGACCCGCAGTACCTTTAACAGGTGCGAGAGAAGGTCGTAGATTGTCTAGATGGTGGAAGAAAATCTTGTCTGCAGTGGAGTTAATGGAGGCGGCCATGCCGGGGACCTCGCCGTTCGACTTACTGCGCACGCGTTTAGGGGGATGAGGCTTCTTGAACAGCTGCAATAAAATCCACACAATAGAAATACAAAAGCAAATTCACAGCATATGTGTATAATAGAGATGTAGTGGTACACACACACACACACACACACACACACACACACACACACACACACACACACACACACACACACACACTTATATACATATCTGTATTACAGAGATAGGGACTAAGAAATGTAAACTATTTAATTTAATTATACCGTTTATTTAATTTTATTTATTCAATATAATTTGTGCCAATTTCATCGATTACTCAATGTAATAAGTTTATTGCATTAATTTTATTTGCATATTTTTTCCCTTAAAAAAAATAAATAAAAAAATAATAATAATTATATATATATATATATATATATATATATATATATATATATATATATACATATACATTTTATTAAGTAGGCTTTTTATTTCAAATTGTTTTAAAAATATAAACTGTTGATGTGTTAATAATAATAAACTGCTTTAATAAAAAAAAAAAATTATAATAATGACAAGCAATTTTATGTTCTGCATTTCTTCCCCCTAACCGTCCTGAAACTGAACCGAACCATGACTTAAAAACCGCGGTATGTACCGAACCGAATTTTGTGCACCGTTACACCCCTACTGTACAACCTGTAACACGTTTGTCACACACGTTTGTCACACGTTTCTCAGTAATAAATGTCATTATTTTTGCGTAAATGATCTTTGAATTCAACAAATGTAAAAAAATTTTTTTAAAACTATTATTGAAAAATAAAGCAGGCTGAGGAAACGCTTCTGTGTTACCAGTCCAAGTCTTGACACTCGTTCATATCGAGCAACATTGACACAAAGACATCATTTGCGTTATCTGATTGATGCAAATAAGTCTCGCAACTATAATAAATTAATCCCCAATGCAAAATAAATCTGAATCCCAGCAGTCATTGCTAGTAAGGCTACATAATAGGTATTACTGGTAGTTTTAATAAGTTTTAAGTATAAGCGTTACTTCCAGCATTTATTGTATCTATAGTGAGAAGGAGGCAGATTGCATTAGAGTTTGGATGCAGTATTTAAAACACTGTATACTAAATAAATATATCATTAAGCTCCTCATATTCCCTGACTTACAAGACTTTTGTACACCAGTCCATCTAAATCACTTGATAATGAGACCTGGACATGAAATAAGTATTTGGAAATTTCTTTTGGAAAGTTTCTACAGTGACACAAAAGCATTATCTTTTGGCTGCTACCATTAGAATTACATGCTATGAGACGAGTATTAAGACATTCAGCCCTATGGGTTCTTTTCCAAAATGGTAGCACAGAGTTAAAGGCACACAATGCCAATTGTATACGATGTCTTCGGATGTGGTAGCAGTACATTCACCCCTAACATGAACTAGGAAACCAAAACCTGTTCCATCTGACAATACCTATGCCAGTGCACAAAGCAAGCTCAATGAAGATATTGTTTACATGAGTTTGCTGCAGTGGAAGATCTTGAGTGTCCTGCTACTGAGCACTGACCTCAACCCTACTGAACACCTTTAGGATGAATTGGAACACTGCTTCCTCACTTTACATCAGTACCAGGCTTTACTAACGCTCTTCTGGCTGAATGAGCACAAATCTCCACAACCACCCTCCAAGATCTAGTGGATCATCTTCCCAGAAGAGTGGGGGTTATTCTAACAAATAGGGACTAAATGTGGAATGAGATATTTAAAAAGGTGTCCATACAATTTTGTCCATTTACTCTGTCAGAATATCAGGATACTGTATTGATTGAGAACTTCCAAAAAAAAAAAAAAAAAGAGAGATATCAATATCAGAGTTTGTGGAATTGTTTCTGTTTGTGCTTAAATCAATTTGGGCCAAAGAAAAGCACCTGTTTGGGGATCTGTCCGAAGTTGTTGATGAAGCCGATGGTGGCCGTCTCTTTTAGAGGATCGTTGATGTTGTAGATGTCGACTTGGCCCTCATAGAAAAGATGATGGAACACATTTACAGCCTCCACCGCTGGAGGGCCCTGCTGCTTGTAACCAAAGATGAGGTCAATCCATTCATGCAGATGGGCACTGACATAGTCACACTCTAGTGCCTGGCAAGGAAATAGAACACAGGAAATAGAAATACAAAAGTAAATATCTTTTGTCAATTATGTTTCTGTATTAGTGTTGGTGCTGTGATGATGAAGTGAAGCTGAAGGGATGTTTTTTCACCTGTCTGTGAACCCTGATGAACTCTCTTGGATCTCCTTTGGCCCACGGAGGCAAAATCACGTCTCCCAGTCTTGTGCCGTTCTGTTTACTTCCTGTATTACGACAAGACCAATTTCACAAAATGTCACGTTAACCTCTGTGCAGATGCAAGACAGATTAGGAACTTCGACGAAAGAAAGGTTTTCTACCCAAGTCAAAGTTATTGGAGTTGAGCATGAACTCTGGGAGGTAGAAGAACTCTGGGATGAGCTCCTTGACATCAGCCATGTTGTGTTTGGAGGCAGACAGCCAAGCTTCCCGCACGCTGTGAAACATCCGGTCGGCCAGATCAAAGTGGCCCCCCTGCAAAAGGGACAAAGAACAAATGAAATATACAAATATTTGGAACGAATAACAAAACAGCAAAAACAAGGCACTGTTTATTAAATCACACGAAGCCTCCTCCATTCATAAAAATCTGTCAAGCAGCCTGAAGGCATGCTGATTTACGATGGTTTACCCTCTCTGAATAACATCATCGAGAGAAAAACAATGCAGTGCAAATATTTCCATAATGAAAGGAAGATGTTGTTATTGTGCAGATACGTTCGCCTCATAGCTGTGAATAACTGCAGTGTGTGGATAATAAGGGGAAAACACACACACACACACACACACACACACACACACACACACACACACACACACACACACAGCATTGCATCTTTCTTAATGACTGTATTTGGATGTGTTAAATAACTTCATTTCTGCGTTTAACAACCCAAGAATATGTAAATATTAAATACAATTATAAAAAAGAATAACAAATAAAACACTCTGGGGTACGTTTTTGCATTTCCCCCACCCCCCCAAAAAAATTATGATAAATGATTTGTTGAAAATGCTGAAATAAAAAATGAAATAAATACAAAAAAAGGCATGATCTGAGTAAATATGATAAATGGACCGAGGACCCTTTACAAGACGTTTGAGAGTAAATTCTCCTCGCTCACCTGCAGGCGGAGGAAGATCTGTGTGAAAGGCTCCATTCTCAACAAATAAGATGCCACGATCATGGCAGAGGAGTAATGAGTTCCGTAATGATACGCTGGAGTCTCACCTAAACAAAAGAGGCAGTCAGACATATTCAGCTCTGAACCCCACAAATATGTGTGAATAACTCTAGTTAACAAGGGCTTCTATTGTCTGAACCCACCATTAGGATCCTCCCAGTCTTTGAATCTCTTTTTGTACTGGATCAGTCGATCGTCTGTTTGCGCACCCATAGGCTTCGACAGGTTACGGAATGTCTTTGGATTATTAAGGTCCAGTTCCTGTGCACATATTAGGCAGAACACATTACATTTAGAAATCCAGAGTTATTTCTACATGAGTTTCATGTGCAGTGCCTGACAAAAGTTTGGAACGCCTGGTGTTTTATTGTTTTTGGGGTGGATGGTCCTTTTGTTTGTAAGCAACAAACTAAGTAAAAGACAAAAATACACACAAAAATTGGACAGTGACTAACTGGAAGAGCATTTGGTGGACAAATTAATTAAAATGTAATCATTTTTGGCTCTAAGTAAAGAACTTCGACAGAGAACAGGAGAAGACAGAAAACAGGAGAGAAGATGTTAGCAGACTGCCTCACACCTACAGTTAAGCATGAAGATGGAACATCTGTTACATAAACATGTATTGGTTTGGGGTTGTGTTTAGGGCAGAGAAAGGAATGTGAAAGGAATACTGAACCAATATGGCTACCATTCCATACTTTAAACTATGCAATTCTTTCTGGACTGCAGCTAATAGGGACAAACTTCACCATATAACAAGACTCGTTGCCTTGTTATATGGTGACGTTTGTCCCTATTAGCTCAAGGCATTTGTCCAAGCACCATAAGTGTTATTGAGAGACCAAACATTCAGCTTAAGTGTTATTTATCCTGGCTCATTAGGGACAAACGTACAATTATAAAGAACAATCTTATTCATTCTAAATTACTTCTTAACTTTGTAAAGCTGCTTTGAGACAATGTTAAAAGCGCTCTACATATAAAATTGAATTGCATTCATGTATCTTACAGCTAATATTTTATAGTGTGGATAAACGTCCTATCACAGCAGCCAAATGTTCCTGCGTGCGCTAGCTCAACAGAACAGAGACCTTGAATTATTACGCGAGTGTGATGCGGTACATGTTAGAACAGAATTTCAAAATAATACCAGAAGCATAAAAAAAAAAAAAAAAGTCTATTTATGAATTTTTAAGAACCATAGGATGCCGTGAAGCAAATCACAGGCTGCAATATTGTCTGAATAATGGGGGAACATTTTTTTAGCTTTGAATTATTTTTGGATTTCAGCATATGAACTCACAAATATATTTTTGCTTTGATTTTTAAGATGGAGAAAGTGCGGCTTGTTGTTTTATTCCACCATGTCAAAACATGCTTTTTTTTTACAATTGCTTAGGCTGTTCAACTTGAAAAAGAAAATTCCAGAATATACAGTGTGGCAAAAAGTACAGCATTATAGACCCCAGCACTGCGCCGAAGCTATTTACCTCACAGTCGTAGTCAGCCAGGATCCAGGGGAAGACCGGGTACTGCATCAAGTCATTATAAGATCTACCGGCCAGTGTGTTTAGGTGCATTAGATACTGGAAATTGCTGATCTCTCCTCTCTGGGAAATAAAATTACAATTTTAGGTCATTAAGGTCATTGGAAATCTTTTGATGTAATATTTCAAGTTGAGAGGAATGTGTATAATCATATGAGACACACATGAAAATTAGTAAAAACGCTCTGATGGGCAGTTGAACCCAGTTAAACTGCTTACCTCCCACCGTTGTGTTACCGATTTCTCTCCAACCAGGGTGCTAAGAAGCCCCGACCTAGATAAGACCACACATGAAAGATAATCGTATCTGAACATCGTAATTCACAGTCTGAGGTTACATTTGAGCATCATGCCTGAAGGACATACCCTTGCTCTACACTTGTGTTGGGCCGCTGACCAGAGACAGACTCTGAGCTGTCTGCTAACGAGGGAACAACTGCCAAAAACCTACAACAACAGAGTAATGCATCATTTATAAGAAGGAGTAATGTATGACTAAAATGTTTATTTATTTTTTATATATATACACATCACCTCTGGTAGACCTTGTTCCTGACTCCTTTCTGGAAGGCCAAGAGGTAATTTCGCCCGTCACCTGAAAACACCTCCACTGCCATTGGCTGTAACAGAAGCAGCGAAAAACAGATCCATTTTGAAGAAGTTACACAATTTACATTTCACTTTAAAATCCGGTAATTGTGACCTATTTCTTACCTGGAGCAGATAGCGGCGCTTGTGCACCTCCTTGATGTCTTCATACGCAAAGATGCTGCACGTCCGCTTTAGCTGACTCTGGCTTTGTCGGGCTCCTTTGGGTATAATTGGCTCGTGCATGCTGGGAAATGATAGAAACATTAACAGTAAGCCCTGTTTGGCTACATGTTGTGGCTGGCTACAGTAAATTTATCACGGTAGGGGATTTTATTTATGTCACTGTTGTCATTTTTCTTTTCCCCACCCCAGAAACAACTCCAACCCAAATTAGCATTTTCTTAAAAAAACAAAACAAAACAAAACACTCAAGAAGGGACTGAATATTTGAGTCCTGTCCGGATAGAAAAAACCTCTGATTCTACAGACAGATGTTTCCTCTTGCATTAGAACAAAAAGTCTTTGGCTGCTGCTTATTATATTTATTCGCCGGCAGATTAAAATATTTTTGTCAATCATGCTTTAGAAGAGGTTGTTTGCTATCATATCATACTGGCAAGTGGTTAGAAAGTTAAGGTTATAAAAATTAAATAAAAAGGAGAAAGAAGAAGCAAAGGATGCAAACTAATTGAATTTGATAATGGAGAGGTATAAAGTCTCATGTTTTAAATTGCCCCACATGATTTTAGTGATCTATAAATAGAATTATGATCCAAAAATGCTCAGATCATTATAAAAACATCAACGATTCAGGTTTTTTTTTTGGTAAATTACAGCCATACACAGTAAAGATATTCATTACAGAGTATATAGATATATACAGCTTATATTGCAAAAAAAAGAACACAATAAAAATCATCTCTTAGAGGTGTAATAAACATTTTCCTTTTTGATAAAAATCTTGCATCCTGTCCTCAATATGATACATATGAACATTTATGGTATTATATATATATATATATATATATATATATATATATATATATATATATATATATATATATATATATAAACAACACCCTAAAATTAAAATAAAGCGATTGAGGTATTTACATCACATTCTTTTCAGAATTTTGGGAGGTAAAGTGTACATACACACTATAAGGTCAAAATTATATGGACAACCAATCATCACACGCATGGTTCGTCCCAAAGCTGTTGCCACAAAGTTGGAAGCGCACAACAATATAGGATATATAGGGTTTGTGTATGCTGTATGGTTTCCTTTCACTTGAATCAAGGGGATTAAACATGTCCCTATGTGTTTGTGCACAAAGAGAGCTCCAGGAACACATGGTTTGCCCTGATTGGAGTAAAAGATCTCAGGTGGCCTGTACAGAGGTGGTCTGACCTCTACCCCAGTAAATTTGGGATGAACTGAAACACCTCAGGCCCTTTTGAGGGTCATTCTTGAATAGGCACATACAGTACAGTGTGATGGTTGGGCATCTAATAACTTTTGACCATGTAGCGTATAACCATATAAACCTGCTCTTCTAAATCTAGAAATGCATTAGTGTCCAGGGACAAAAGTTCCCAATGAGTCAAACGAGGACAAAAGCTAATTTTTTTTGTTACAATGGACTCACCCTAAGGATTGAGGGAAATCTGCATCACTTTATATGTTATACACAATATGCACACAACAACAACAACAAAAAAAACCCCTAGGCAATAAATTTGGATCTTACTTTGCAGGAAGTGTCTCGATGTCTCTGATCTCTCGGGTGACGGTCATAGTGAAGCCGTCGATCACGTAAAAATGTTCTTTGCCAAACAGTAGCAGCCCTTCGCTGGTGTCCAGCCCTTGGACCCGAGCGCAACGGTACATGTGCTGAATCTGTTTACACACGTGGTAACATGGTCTTTAATATACGCACATAAACAACTGCAAAGTCACCATAACAAAAGCAGGGCAACACAAACACAAAACCGATACCAAATTTCCATTAAATCCATGCATGAATAAATGTATTAACCTTCTCTCCCTCTTCCAGCAGGCGGAGCAGGGTGGTGTTGTCCGTCTTCTGCTCCTCGTCTACAGCTCCACACTCCAACAGCTCCTGTAGCTGCTCAGGGCCGTCCTCATCTCCACCATCCGCTGTGGAGCGGGAACGCTTCAGAGGAGCTTTAACGAGACCTATACACACACACACACACACACACACACACACACACACACACACACACACACACACACACACACACACACACACACACACACACACACTTATTATAAAAACGACCATGAAAACTCTAACCTTGACATATTTTTTGGGCAAACTGCAGTGTGTACAAATACTTTTTAATATATATAATAATATTTCTTTTATAAGATTTACGCTGAACCTGTTAAATACGAAGGATATTTGTAGTAGAAATGTAACTAAATTAGTATTATGCTTCAATTGTAGGGGCACCATATCAATAATGTAAAATTATCTGCCTTCGTTTACCATCGAAACTGATTCGATTAAACCCTTCCGTGGTTTTTCTTTTTTTTTCTTCTTCATCTGCAATTTGCATCATGCAGCCTTGTACCAAACAGCAATTAGCATCATGCTGTGATTTAACAACACAGTAGGAGCAGTAACAACCTGATTGCTGGAGAACACTAGAACACTGAAGCACCCGGGTCCGATGTGCAGTGAATGGTGTCTATCGAGACACTCTGAAGGAAATTAAAAGGCGCTTCTCTCCAGCTATAGTGGTGGCATTTACTTACATTTGGGGCAAAGAATTTACACTGTTACAGGATTCTTTCAATCCAGAAAATTCACCTCATCTTTTGACATGCAATGTAACACCAGGACATTTCTCAGGGCATGGGAGACAAACTCACAGCATTTTCTGATCGAACATATCATTTAGAGACACGAGGAAAACTTTCCAGACTGAAAAGCCTCTGAAGCAGCCTCTGCTGTTGTGTCCTTATGTTGCTTGATCTTTTTAATAAAAAACAATGGAGATGGGCTTGTTTCCCAAGCATCAAAAGTGAACGCAATTCCACGCTACACCACATCACTCCTGGCCGTGCTGGAATTACACAACACTGAAATGCTTTTACTTTCCAAACACAGCTGTAAGTCTTACTAGGGGATGTGGTTGTATATAAAAATTAAAAGGAGGGTAATTGATAGGTGTAAAAGACTGTAGAAAGATCATTACTCATAATCTTACACTCCAGTGCTCATGTTAGTTCTCTCTCTCCAGTGTTCTGTATTGTTTAAAGACTATAATCACCGTCTTGATGTCACCCAAATGATGAAGGTTCCCCTTTTCAATCTGGTTCCTCTTAAGGTTTCTTGCTTATAGCATCTAAGGAAGTTTTTCCTTGTGACAGTCGCCATGGCTGCTCATCAGGAATAAATACACATCGTTCTCCTTAACTGTTAAATTCTTAACTGTTAAATTCTGCTTTGAGACAAAGTCTGTTGTAAAAAGTGCTACAGACATAAACTTGACTTTGTAATGGCACACCGTTAATAATAGTAAGTCATTCAGAATCGCTACTAAACACAATAAAAGTGTTCAAAAACGACATCCAGCAGGATCTTATCTATTTTCTTTAACTTAGTTTCGAGAAGACAGACGATCTATATTTTTCAAAATTATGTTTGGAGGCACATCACGGGGTGCTTGTCTTCTCTGGTTGGTTTTCTTATGTACAGCTACAGTAATTTGCTGTTGTAAGAGATTCAGTCGCACTGTATACTTGCAGTTACTGAACTTTAGCGGTTTCTCTAACCATCCAACAGAAAACTTTGGTTCTGGTCTGGACTGGTATTTGAGTATTTTGTTTTCGAGAACCGTCAGGTATTGGAGTGGATGGGTTTTTACCTTTGACCCTTGCGATGGTGTCCTCGCCGTGCTCTGGTTCCTGCTGTGTGCTCTCTCCTTCCGTGCTCTGCTGAATAGAGTGCTGGTACATTCCCGGGTTTCCTGACAACAAGCGCATGTAGTACTCCTTACTGTCGTAGCTGATGGCTCTTCTGTAACGCACCGGCTTCTGGGAACCAAAGTAAGATGGAATTGAATTCAAATGCCTTAAACAAATTTAAAAAAAAAAATGAATGAAATATGTATTAACTTTCACAGGTAACCAAAAAACATGGATAAAAACATGAAGGAAGTCTAAGGGACAGATTACATGTTTGAAAAAATCCTCAGGCATTCGGATCAGTGACTGGTTAAAACAGTTGTAAGTACCAAATGAAATCAAAGCAAGTAGTAGCAGTAGTAAAATCAAATCAAATCGATTACGTTTTCCAATCATACCACACATGCAGCCAGGACTCATTAATACCATCCTATTAGCAAGACCAACTGGTGTCCCTCTATAATCATTTATTATCCCTAATCATAGAAAAAAAAAATACCTCGAAAACTATTCAATTGCAGTTGAAATGCATGAAGCAGATCTCTGTCTACAATGTGATAATGCGCACTCAGATATCGTTGCATGAGTGAGAAACACCAAAAACCAAATTAGTGCGAATACACTTAAGCCTCTAATGTTCAAAACAGTGCAGCAGACATGCTGGAACAACATTTTCAAATACAACGTGACACAGAATTTAGATGACCAAAGCCTTATTTATCCACACATTTCTTACAGAACAGAGATTCAAAGAGCAGTACAGTATCTGTAGATATTTTTGCCACACTAGCATCATGCAACTTCTTCAGAGAATAGAAGAAATTGTTGAATCATTCATGCCTGAGATCAGGTTATACCTGAAGTGGCACACAGCCCGCTGCCCCCGTCAAGGGAACTAAAAAAGAAGTCTGACAAGAAGGAAAGCGTGTAAGATACAGAATACTGTAGATCTTCTGTTCTGCCCAGACTTCCGCTTTCACCACATACGGATCATGTGGTAATTACTAACAAGTCAGGTTGCATCGACTCTCTCTCCGGCTTTGAACGCAGATCAAAACTCTTGATAAACCCAGAGGATTTATTTATTTGACCACAGAAAAATTCAAGGAAATGATGTCAACATTAAAGACAAACCTTATGGCTCTAAAATACCGATATGTACTTAAATACACTACCTGAGAGCTGTTGTTAGGCTCGTTGTCAGGCACGTAAGGGTAATGGATATAGAACAGGTCATTGCGAACCATCTTCTTCCTCATTCGACAGGGACCTTCTGTCATGTCCAGCTGGAACTTGTCAAGATGTGAACCAATAGGGGGCCCCCAAAGACCACGCTCACGTAGTAACTCGTACTCGATCGCTGCCCATTCGTCAGTCACATACTTCAGCGCATTCTGTTGCCTCTGTTATACAAGATAAACAAAAAAAACGCCTTATTGAATGTTAAAGTATTGCCATATATATCCATTGATTTGGTCAGGTCTGGTATGTAGGTAGTAGGTATGTAGTGTCACAAAACACAAGCTCTCCTGCTTCAAAGTTTATAATAACAGTTTTTTTCTAATACATTATGGTTTCTATAGCAGCAACAGAAACCAACAGTGAAGCTGTACAATAGCTGAGCTTTCTGCCATATCTTCTAAACCAGGCAAATCTCAAACACTCAATGAGCCATTTGGACCCGATTTCCACAGAAAAGAAAACCGTGCAGTCAGTGCGGTCAATCACGTACCGGCGGGTGTCGCACATTGGCGGGTGTGACGCTTATTTTGAGCGACAAAACATTAAACACGTTTTATTTTAAAGGTACAAGATCACCATAATCTTCAAATTCCGAATTTTATGTAAAAAAAAACTAGCGAACTATAATGAAATTAATTTAATTTAAATACTCATTATTTCTTTGCAAACGCAGCAGGGAGACTAACGCAGATATTTGTTGGGTGTTCAGTACAGAACAAATGATCTTCATTTGATATTTGCGAATACAACTAAAAGCTTTCTTCTTCCCCTAATTATCGTACATAAAAAAAAGTAAATAAAAAAAAAAAAATTAAATAAAAAAAAAATGGACAAAGCTGATGAACTCTGTTCAGATTGTCAAGTGGCGCTATTTTACAGAAAGATATTGAACTGGAGGAGATTCACGTGCCTTGTGTACAGTAGATTTTGCACAATGCAGCATTGTTTGTAAGTCTTTATGTAGATCTAGAAAACGAATTATATCAGCCGACTTAATTTCGGGTCTCAGGATGACAATGAGGTCATTTTTTTTAATCAAAACATACAGAACTGAAATGTAGATTCAGATTTCCTTGTGGTCAGATACTAACCTCTTGGTATTCTTTGTACTGCATGGCCACAAGGTCGCGCACCACCGCAATATGCGTGAACATCCACTGGAAGGTTTCCTTGAAAGAAAGAAAAAAAATCATTCAATTAGTTGTAAATTAATTACAAAGGCAGGAGTGTGAAACAAAAATAAATTTAAATATAGGATATTTATATGGCTCCTTTCCACGGCAAAGAAATCCCAGGGTGCTTTCAGCAGTTACAGCTAAATAAAACAATGTAAACAGTATCCACACATTAAGCATGTTACAAAATCAATTATTACACGGGGTTTGTCCATATATATTTTTTTTTATCTGCTTTTTAAATATCCCATTCCACATTCAGTCGCCATTTGCATTTATAAAATACAGTCAACCCGGATTATACGCAGTTCGGAAAATTCGCGAGTTCTCATTTGGAACCGAACTAATAGCCAGTTGCGGATTATTGTAATATTCGCAATCCGCGGCGGTACCAAATGTTCAGGAACGTTAGCAATAACATTTCATACTGTTTTTACTAACAAATTTCTTAATTAAAAAAAAAAAACATTATTGTGTTAAAGTGACATAACCTCTAGAGGGGTCTGTGGGGGTGCGTCCAAAATTCTTGGCTTTTTGAAACTCACAGGGGTCTTAGAACGTAACCCCCGCGAGTTCCGGGGGACCACTGTATCCTCCACTTTTCTGGGAAGATGGATTACTAGATTTTCAAGTGTGGAGATTTGTGCTCATTCAGCCACAAGGGTGTTAGTAAAGTCAGGTACTGGCTGTTAATTCGGTTCCAAATGAGAACCTGCGAATTTTCCGAACGGTGAATTATCGTGGTTGACTGAATTATAAATGCAAATGGGGACTGAATGTGGAACGGGATATTTAAAAAGCAGATGTAGTTTGAGTAGTCCTGGGTCCCAGACGGTGTTCACGTTCATCCCAAAGATGTTAAATAGGGTTGAGATCGGTCAAATTCAGGCGTATTTTTCCCCACAAAAGCTTTCGAGGTTATTGTCTGAGCATTTTCCGTACCTGTGCTGAGAGATTGTTCTTGTTCAGGCCGCTCTCTTTCTTGCTCCGCCGGGCACCTGTGAGTTTCGACAGGCCAAATCCACTGCTCACTCGAGACAGTTTGGACTGATTTGCTGGAGCCACAGCCTCTCCCTTGCTAATACACTTCTTCTCATGGACTGAACAGGAATAGACAGAAATACAAATCCTGGTGTTATAGAAGCACACATAGATGTAATGCCCTTATGTGTATAAACTGTGTGAAGTTCAACACTCAAAGTTAATAGATGTATTTATTTTCATTATTGCTGCCTGATTAAACAACTCTGTATGTATCCATTAGTGTAAACAGACATAATAGTGTGCATGTGTTTCCTCTCACCGAGGTGGTTCTGCCAGCTCTTGGCTGCGGGTTCCTCTAGCGCAGGACGTGCGGTGCCGATGTCCACGTGTCCTCGATCGTTGACAGGAAGTGAGACTTTAAAAATGTCCTCGAGCATTTGTCTCTTACTATGCATCAGTTCAGTCCACACCCGGTTCACTGCCTTCAGCAGCAGTTGACGACCTATTGGCATTTACATTACATTTATTCACCAGCTGTCACTTTTATTCAAATGAATATACGAGTGAGATAAAACATGGGGACCTGAGTAGGTATAAATATCATTAAAAAGGCTCACAAGTTTGGCTGAAACGATTCCTCGAGTACCTCGATTGCTTTGTTTAGTCCATATAACTACACACGGAACACTGTTTCCCCACGGACTATTATTACTGACACACCACATGTTAACCTCTGGAGCGCTCTAGACAGGTAAACACTATGAAAGCCCATTTCCACCACAAAAAAGTTTGTTTAATTTAACACATTTATCTCGTAATTCCGACTTTATGTCTCGCAATTCCGACTTTACAGTATGTTTCGCAATTCCGAAATTGTTTAGCCAATCGGGTAGCTTCACCCCCTCTGTAGTGCCAGAAATCTTTACACATTAAACATTTTATTGGCTACAATCAATAGAATCGCATGGTATCAAATTAAGCTTCCAAATCCTGGAGGTGGATGCACCAGAAATGTTGGATGTTTACAAGAAATAAAGTCGGAATTGCAAGAAATTAAAGTCAAAATTATGAGAAAATAGGTCGGAATTAGGCAAACTGCTTTTTTTTTTATGTGGTGGAAACCGGCTTTTA